>NW_014569700.1:289682-304682 GCF_001313835.1 Polistes canadensis | reverse complement strand
TTATCATAATCATTATCATTATCATTATCATAATCATAATAATAATCATTATCATTATCGTTATTATTATGATTACTATTATTATAATTATTATGATTATTATTATTAATAAAATTAGTAGATATGTACGTATTCTATGAACAAAATTGATTGCTTGTATATATTGAGAATTATCGTAATAAAAATACTGTACGAAAAACGCATCAAATTCCATAAGTCCTCGGACGGTACCTATTTAAAAATTTCCTTCGTTAAACATTTTTAAAAATTTATTTACCATAACAAATAACACTGTTTCGTTAAAAATATTTATTCTTATAATATACAAAAACAAAGATATAAAATAAGAAAATTCAGTATGCGTAATCAGTAAACAAATGGATAAATCATATTATTGGTTTGTATAATAATTTGCATCATTCTGTACATAATTGTTACTTATTTAATCGTGCTTTTCGTATAAATCTATTATAAATGCATTGCAATCGGAATGATCAAATTAATATGATTTCTTGGTCTCCTATAAAACATCTGAGCAAATGAAATTGTTATTTCACCTATTTTTATAATATGAAAATAATTCGCATTCAATAAATTTTACATAATTGGAATTATTTTATATGTAGGTATGAAACGATGTTACTTCGTGTAATCAAACTTAAATTTTTCCTGACTTATTAACTGATTATTTAAAATATTTAATTAGTATTATTTCTTTTTGTAACAAACTCTGAAATAAATGTTCATAAATCGAGAAACAAATAAAATTATGTTTTAATGACGATCTTAAGTCTAACAGTATGATTATTTTTTCTTATTTCGTTTCATTTTTACTTTTTACTTTTTTGACATAACTACTATATACTTTCAAAGATGAGAGCTGAAAGAATTAAAATCCCAAAGGCATATTTATTTAACACTCTTTATCGTATTTTTTGAGTGCTAGATACCGAATAAATCAGTGATTAAAATTGACCGTTATCAATCATTCTCTAAAGGAATAATATTATATAAAAATACATGTACATGACAGTCATTTATAGACAGGGTGTCCAAAAAGTTTGGAATCAAACTTATACTACGTATTTTTATATATTATTTTTTAAGAATGATAGATAACAGTCAATTTTAATTACAGTTCTTATATTTATGTTAGATTTATGTTATATATGTTTTATAATAAGTTAAAATATTATTTGTAATTCATCGATCGAAACAATTATAAATTCTGATTTAAAAAAACTTCAGAATTTGTTGCGTGACATTAATTTTCTATCAAGGATACGTAATCTTAAAAAAAATCCTATAGAGAAATTTGTTATGAATTTAATCGTAACATTTTTAACATGGCTTAAGATTGATGTTGATGCGATTAACAAGACAACTTTCGAGCAACAATTAAATAGGTTGTAGAATAGAGGAGATACTGATGCTATAAGCATTATTAATTTACATGTATCAATAAAACAAATATGTAACAGAATATTTATAAAAAAAATGTTTGTATAAGCGATATTACTAGTGGTGGCTCTAAGAAAGTATGTAAAGTGACAAGATATTTAGCAAATTTTATACTTTATGTAACTAATAAAGAATCAAATATCTTAAGCCCCATTAATGAAATACATAGCGAAGCTAACATAAAACAATTGGAAGAATTGAAAGAAAAAACAGAAGAATAGACAAATGTTAAAAAATGAAAAATATTTGAATATATATGAAATATAAGAACTTCCTTATCTCTTATGCAAAAACAATATGAGAAATTCTCGGAAATAATATAACATTAATTATTCTCGACTGTTATTAATCACATCACGCATTTATCTTAATTAATTTTAAGTAATAAAATTAAAAAACTGATCGCGCGTAACAATTATTCAGAATAATCGTTTGGTCTGACGATTTCTTTCTTTCATCTAAAGAAGACTATTTTGCATTGGTTATTGTCTTATGTTAATATGTTAATACACTATAACTTATACAATTGTAATGACAAGATCCTTTATATCACAAAATTTATGTTTTAAAAGCTCCTGATTTAGCAGCTTTAATTATAAATGCTTTCACTGTTATATCGTCTAATTTAGCAAAATTTGGTGTTTGTATTACCGCAGTCATATGATTTAATGCAAATTTAAAACAAAACTCTTCCAACTCCTGAAGATAAAATAAAGAAAGCATTTCGGTCATGATTAGTAAGTAAATAACGTAATCAAACGTAAAATAAATCTACTTGGACTTACTTGAGCATTGTACTCGATCGCTGTACTATATAAAAAAGCCACATTTAAAACAGTGATTCCTTGTTTAATTATTTGAACGCATCGTCTTTTCAATTGCATTTCACAATATACATTTGCTAAGTCTAACAATTCTAGAAACAAAAATCAATTACAAAATATGCAATAAAGTGAAATAATACATTAGAATATTTAAAATGATCATGTGAAGTATTTTTACCTAATGCACTTTCAGGAGGAAGATCGACTTCATCTGTATACAAATATTTCAAAAATGACTTATAAACGTCATGAGAAAATTGATCATGTTGGATAACACTGCAAAAATAATACATGGTAATTCAATTAAATGAGAATTCATATATATATATATATATATATATATAACAACAACAAATTCATAACTCGTTATTAAAATCTACCTTTGACTATTTTCTGCCCAAGCCTCTTGAAACATAGTTCTAAAATATTGACATCGTATTTTTAATACAGCCTTATGAACATAAATAGATTTACCATCTACTTGTATCGTCAAGTCGCTTGTTGTCTACAATAGTATTAATATTAATCAATTAGGAATCCAATAATATGTATATATTTTAATATAAAAATAAGAAATATACAGAATCATTAAATGCCTCTCTCATACAATCTACGATACTTATTTCTTCTGCTGCATAAAGATATAATGGACGATGCATTACGCTTGGTGATGCATAACAAGCCAGTGCATCATGCAAACTTGCTAATGGAGTAGGTGTCGGTATTGTAATGCTCTGTCCACGGCATTGACCCCACATAAAAACTCTATTTCCTTCTCCAATTGCAACGCTTATATGATTATAATGTAATGCTGCTACATCAGATACTCTTCCCATTTCTTTTACAAATAACTATTATATAAAAAATTAGTTACAAACAATATCTTCTTAGATAATATTACATTTACTTTAGAATAAATCATCCATAATTTTACCTTCATGGGAACACAAGTATTTGTTTTATTACCAAGACCCAATTGACCATAACTATTACTCCCCCAAACGTAAAGAACACCTTCGTCACTTAACGCTAGCGTATGTGCATAACCGCAGACGACTTTTTCTAAAATCATTAAGAGAAACTTCTGTATTAGAAGATATATTATTAATGAGAATCTTTGATATTGCAAAATATAATACTAATATAATATATTTACCTATAATTATTCCTACTAAACCTGCCACTCTACATGGATTCAATTGATTAGCATAACTTCCATTTCCCAATTGTCCAACTCCGTTATGACCCCATCCATAAATTTCACCATTATTTGTAACTGCCATACTATAAGTCTGTCCACATGTAATGGAGATAACTTTTTTACCAGTTAAAGCAGAATTTATTCTACGTGGTACACCCTGATTAGAACTGAGTCCACTACCTACTTGTCCACAGTTGTTTTGTCCCCATGCATAAACCTGCACACATGTGAACGATCAATTGATTCTTTGCTACAATAAATTTTTAACTTATTTTATGTAATATTATATATCATTATGCATACTTCCTCTTTCTAAGATGATTATTCGATTACGAGATATACTTTTGTTTCTCTGTTACCTCTCCTTTATCCGTTAGAGCAAGAGAATGATGACTTCCACACGCAACGTCTATCACAACTTTTTCACTCAAAGGCATTCCTACATGATTCGGAGCCAATCCATGATTCGATGATCCATTACCCAATTCACAGAAATTATTATGTCCCCAAGAATATACCTTAAAAATATTACAGAAAATAATGAAAATAAATTATTTGCTTATTATTGAACGACCATAAAAAATGATATTATTTAGAAGCATAATTATTAAAAAAATATAAGTACCTCTCCTTTGTTTGTAAGCGCCAATACATGAGGACCACTGCCATAAGCAATAGTTTTAATACCCTTGTTACAAAGAGCTTCTACTTTTTTAGGATGAAGAGTACTATGTGCATCGCCTGTTCCAAGACAACCAGTAATGTTGCATCCCAAACCAAACACCATATTATCTTTTGTTACAATTAAAGCTTCATTTCCTAAATTACCTACAAAATAAATTTTATTTATTTATCTATTTTCTTTTTTTAATATCTAAATTAATAAAAAAAAAAAAAATTAAATCTTTAAAATTAAATTAATAAAACTAATTTAATCTAAACTAATCAAAACAACGGAGTTGTCGAAAAGCTGTCGAAAAGCTGTCAAATAAATAAATTTCCAATTACCATATACTACGACCATCCGAATATTAGCAGTAAACTTGGCTTCTAATAAGCTAAAAATTGGCCAATTCTTTAAATCAGAAGAAGACATTATATATATGTATTATATATAATTTTTGTTAACGAATAAAATTTTGCTCAAACTTTAATATAATGTCACTTTGTAAACACTTTAACCTTCACAGTGATTCATTGCGAAGGGGAAGATAAAACCTCTAAGTAACAAAATACAATGAGAACTGAAAATTCCTTACTATACAAAATTCTTTGATCACGTATCCATGATATAAAATATATAACAATTGTAGAGATACAAATTGTAAATAAATATTTTTAATTGATGAAATTACATTTTTAGCCCGATAAAATGTTAATAAAAATAATGGCAAGTTTTTAGAATAATAATTATATTATTGAAATATGATTAGCACAAATAATATCTTGATGCAATGAAATATGAAAAAATGAATATGAAAAGTATTTCAAATTATTTAACAAACTTCTGATAATTTTATTCACGTATTTTAATTCACAATTAGAAACTTCTTTTTAAAATGTTGTTATCATTTATTTGCTAATTAATTGTGCTTTCGTTTCATTAGCAAAATCAATGAAAACTAATGGAATTTATACTTGTTTTTTGCATATACTTTAATATCCAAATTAGTTATTTTGATTGGTCTAACAATAAAACAATCTAGAAATTTGGTTGGTCCGAATCATTAAACTACTGTTACCAATCGAGCACATCCCATGTTGGAAATAAATTACTTTTTTCTTGTAAAAGCCACGAGCAGACCAAGGCATTTAAATAATAATGCATTATTAAGATTTAAATAATTAACAATAAATATCGCGCGAAATGGTTTTGTCATTTTGTGTCAAGAGATTTATTTTATCAAGAAGTAATGTTCTTAAAATACCAAAACGTAATGGATACATAGTACTGTAAGTCAAATTAAATTGAGAATCATTTATATGAGAGGTTAAAGATAATTTTATTTATAAATTTCACATAAAAAGGTAGAAAATTATTAAAATTTTTATTTACAAAATTATCTTTAAGAAAGATTTAACTCTTCTGTGATCATTCGATTATAGTCTTCCAGAAATAGGCGAAGAATGTCTACAGCAAAATTTACTGAAAGAAAATAAAACGCCAGAATTCAATAATATTACTATTGAAAAATGTATAGTGGCAATTCGGAAACAAGTTGCAGAATGTGACAATAGAATCCAGAAAATAGAAACAGAACTACAAGGTTAGTATGCAAATGGTTTATACTTATTTCTACGACTATAAATAACAATAAAGTTAAATGTTAAATCTACTTATTCCAAGAAACAGAATACGAATATTAATGCGTTATAAAATATCCAACTTTTTTTGCAGATAACAAAGATGTTAACGTATTCAACGATATTTTATTACCCTTAGAAGAAACATACGTTCCTTTAGGAATAACATATGGTATAGCACAAACATTGTATTATGGAAATCAAACTTTGATACCAACAAAATCTTTCACCGATATCAATATACGTACTATGAAAGCAATAGAGAATAAATTTAGTAGCTTACCAATTTATGAAGCTTGTAAACGTACTAAAGAAAATAACAATATTCAATTAACAAGTCAGCAAGAAAGAATATTAAATAAATATATAATTGAAGGAAGATTTAATGGATTAGAACTTTCTAAAAAGAAACAGGAATGGCTTACAACTAGTTATCAACTTCTATATCAACAAGAAATGGAGTTTACTAAAAAATATGAGGTCAATATCTTTTAATAAAGAAAAATAAAAGTGATATTAAAATTATTATTTTTTAGAGTGCAACTAAAAAATATGCTCATGTCATAAAAGATGAAAATAACGTCAAAGACTTTTCCAATGAATTATTAGAAGCTACAGCAGCAAATCCTGCAGAACCTCATGTAGGTCCTTGGACTATCACTGTGAAACCACACGTTCTTAAATTATTCTTAGGTAAATAAACAATATAAATTTTCTTTTATCACTTTTAAGTCAACATTTAAAATTTAAATCATTTGTTTAGAATGTTGTTCTAGTCGATCTTTACGTTGGAAAATGTGGCTAACAAATGCTACATTATTATCTCCTTCGGATGAAAAAATGTTGCAAACAAGTAGTATATTAAAGGAAATGTATTCTATGCGTAAGCAACAAGCATCTTTATTCAAATATGAATCGTATACTCATATGAATATAGCAAAAATAACTAATAGTTTGGAGGAATTAAATAATACATTTGACATCTTATTAGACAGTGGTAAGATGATAGTTTTTCATTTGTTAATTACATTTTTTTTTTCTATCAAGTTATAATAACTAATATATTTTACTAGCTCGTAATGCTCAGATACTTGAGATAGAAAAATTGAATAAATTTGCGAATGAAAAAGGATTCACCGATTCTCTCAAGCCATGGGATATCTTATATTGGAATAGACAATTTCAAGACAGTCTTTATGAGTAATATAACAAAATATTTGATATATATACAAATTTATAAATTATAATAAATAGTAAATTATAATATTATAAAATTATTATAAAAAAAAATCTTACAGATTTAAAAAAGAGTCGTTGAAAGATTACTTTCCATTACCAAAGGTATTAAGTGGATTATTTGATTTACTTAAAATAAATTTTGGTCTAGAAATTGTGGAAAATAAAAAAGTAGATATTTGGCATAAAGACGTTTCTTTCTACGATATATTTAATACAAATATATCAAGTAAAGAACCGATAGCAAGTTTTTATTTAGATCCCTATGTAAGAGGTGACGAAAAACCTCATAGAGATCAAAACTCTGGATGGGTAATAATAATAAAAAATAGAAGTAAATGTTTGGACACAAAACCAATGTGTTCCTTAATATTTAATTTTCAACGTCCAATGAATGGAAAACCTTCGTTACTTTCACTTGAAAACGTGCGAATACTATTTCAAAAGGTAAAATTAATTATTTTATAATAAGATAAAAATAATTGTTGTTTAAGTAAAACAAGCACGTTCTACGTTATATTTATGTTTAACATTTAGTTTGGTCATGCATTACATCATATGACAGCTACAACCGATTACGCAGATATTTCTGGACTATCTTACTTAGAATGGGATACAGCCTACATTTATGATTTCTTTCTTGAGAATTGGTATGTTTGTATTATGTCTATGTACGAATGCGTATTTTCTAATATTTAAATTATTTTACAATAGGTTATATGAACCATCGACTTTACAAATGATTTCCGAACATCATGAAACAAAAGATAGTTTACCAGCAGAAGCAGTTGAAGTCGTAAAAAATTCAAGATTACAATTAGCAGGATATAATTTATGTACAGAACTTCTTTTCTCACGATTTGACTTGGAGGTATATTCAAGGTAAAATTTATATTATATACATATATATGTTTATTAAAAATAAAAATACCGAATATTGAATTTAACTAAATATTTAGCGATGATTCTTGGAGAGATATAATGGAACGTCTATGGAAAGAACACTTCATAATACCGATGGAAGCAAATGATCCATATATTTATTCTTTTAAACCCATGTTTTCTGTACGTTTAAGCACAAATTATTATTGGTAAGTTAATAATCTTTTACTTTAATTTTCCATTTAAAATGTTTATATGTGATATATTATATGTATATTTTCTTTTCTACAGTCGCCTTTGGTCACAAATGATTGCAGCAGATATATATAGAGCATTTCAAGAAATACCTCTTGAAGACAAAATTAGTTACGAAGAAGTTTGCAAAAGATTTCAGGAAACATTTTTATCTTTAAATAGCACTTGTCCAATTAGTGAAATTTTTAGAAGATTCAGAGGAAGGGATCCAAATCCAAAAGCACTTCTAAAAAATCTGGAATTATATAAAACTGAGTAATAAAAAAGTATCGTAAATAAATTTTAAGATTTTCCACATACCAATTATATTGTACATAAATATCATTATACATAATTCCTCAAAAATAAAATTAAGGTAGATAATTGGGCATGTCTTATAATACAAGAACAAATACAACTTAAAAAATATATACATAAACTTAATAGATAGAATAATAAATTGAAGTTCACCAATACATATTAAAATACAAACGATTTGTAAGATAAAAGAAATTAATTTCAAATTCAATGGAAAAAACAATTTAAATTTAATTAGAATATATAATGGAACACATAATACTTAATACATATTAAATGCTAAAAGTAGAATGTTCTACATTTGCATTAATAAATTAAAAGTATCCTACGTGTAATAATAGCATAGAGCAAGAAGTAATAAGTTTATATATATATATGTGTGTGTGTGTGTGTGTATGGCAACACTATTAAATATATATATATATATATACACACGCGCATTATACATGTATTTACACCAGCTCTTTACGAAGTATAATTTCCATTAAACTTCCAATAAAGCTACTACTACAATACTAATAAAAAGTAAGATAATAATTATCCAGTAACCACAAGTACGATCTTTATAACTTATGCTTTCTACTTGACGTGTTCTGTTAATTAAAGTTTGATCAGTCATATCCATATGATCAGCCAAGTCATCAATTATTTCTATATAAATAAACAAAAAAATAGATTAATATAGATATCAATAATATTATTGGATTATTTAACGTAAATGCTTCTTTATTTTTAATACCATTTTGGTGAACCACTTCATTGCTAATAGTTTGTCCTATTTCTTTTTGACGTGCTATTACTTTGCATAATTCTTCTAATCCTTTGTCTTGTTCTGATAACAAAAAATGTAATTAATATTACATCATTTACATATTTGTTGAAAACAAAGTATTGTAATAAAAGCAATTAATTTATTAAATAAATCAATACCTTGCAAGACTTGTTCTTGATAATTTTGAAGATCTTGAGTTGACATATTTACATCTATGGGTTTATCATCGTCATCATCTATGGCCCACGATGTTGTTCCCATATCAGCAAATGCGGATGTTCCAGATTTTAATAAACTCTTTCGATTTGACAATAGAGATTTTGTTCTGGATTCATAGAACTTTTGTAATTGGATATCTTTACTTTGTAACTGTTCGATCTGTCTTGTTCTGCGTTCTGCTTCTTCTATAGTTCTATAAATTTTGGTATCTTAAGGAATATAATTGTGAATTGTTCTTATTACACTCTCCCTTTTACAGGTTTGAGAAACCTTGATACACCTTCCCACACTCCTGATATCTCCCTGGAGTCAACAGCACATTATGTTTCTAAGCGATTACCCACCCAAGTAATAACCATGCTCATCGTCGTTTAACTTGAATGATCAAATGGGAACTAGTCTTTTCAAAAAGATGAAGCCAAAATATGTAACAACAAACGTACATTATGTGTAACATAATGACAAATTAAAAGGATACATAGTTCTAGATTTAGAAGCTTCTTCGACTTTAGTTTTAAGTTGATAAATCTCTCTATTATACTGTTTCATACGTAGACGTATATTTGCGGACAAACTTGCGTATGCTTGAGATGTTTCTGATTCTCTTTCACGTGCAGTAAGTTGCTCCATAATGTCACGGAACAACTTTTCACAAGCTTCATACTCTGCAAGCCTAATATAGAAAATAAAATAAACTTTATTCCAAAATGCAAAAATTACAAGCTATAGAAGTTCTTCATTAAGGAACAAAAAATAAAGATAAATATAAATGAAGCATTGTAATTAATAAACATATGTACCAAGGGTCATTGTCTTCTATGTAAACGAGTGCCATCCTTAAAGATTTCTATTTAATTCAAATAAGCTAAAATTGTTATGATATATAAATTTACATCGATATCTTCATCATAGCTAATAATTCAATGTTCAAGATGATCAAATGATCTAGTGAACACCTGACGAGAGGAAAGACACGTTGGCTGATATCATCATAACAAATAGCCTTGATTCGTCCATAAGTCATATCCCCCACACAAGGTGGTACACGTAGTAAAATATACAATCTATATAAAATGTGTTATCCTTTCACATTATTTACGCACGTTACCGTTGTACCTTAATAATGATCTGTCTTTATATCAACTCAATTTCAAATCCTTTAATCTATGACAACCTTTTTTTCACAAAATTTCTTTCTATTTTCTTAATATCATAATATGACAAAATACTTTTGTATAAAACAAAGATAGGAATCGAACGATAATAATGTAAATAATTTTCTAATCATGGGCGATTCATCGCGTTAAGCCAAATAAAATGATATGTCATATAACGCGCATGCGTTTTGCTCTGTGATTGGTCGCGATTAAAAGCGGTCAGGAAAAGGTTTATACAATTATGCGCAAGCGCATGCGTATACGCTGACAAGTAAGAGAGAGTGAGAGAGAGAGAGAGAGAATAAAAGAGATTTAGATATCGCGCGAAAGAGAAACAGATAGATGATCATTATAAAAACAGAGAGAGAGAGAAAGGCAGAGACGAAAGAGTACATGCGCATAATCTCGTCCGCGAGCAGAGAATTGTATTCAGTTGTATTTTTATTGCTGTCATATATATCGATAAAAGTAATTCCCTAGTGTAAACTGTAAGCGTTAGCCTGAATGAGCGCGAATAAGTGAGAAGCGAAAGGAAAAGAAGACAGGTGTTGAATATGTCGCGTTGCTATGAAACTCGGTGATATTATCGTCGAAAGGTAAAAATCCTAGGAAAGAGAATAAGGAGAATCGAAAATGGGAAAAAAAAGATTTTCGCATATTTATTTGTCGTGCGCGTGAGAGAAAGAAAGAGAGAGAGGGAAAGAGAGAGACGGACCGAGCGTGTTTCTTGGAAGGTCACCGAAGGCAATATTATAGGAGTAATCGCGTCGCGTTCGTATATGTGGTGATCCGAGAAAGATAATTCGAAGTAGAGAATCTTGAGAAACTTGATCTCGCTGAGACGGGTCAGCACGCATCGGTTGCTTTTTAAAAGGGTGGACAGAGAGAGGGAGAGAGGGAGAGAGAGAGAGGGAGAGAAGCAAGTGCGAACGAAAAACGGACAGGCATAATTCAGATCCGGGTTTGTGCGTGCGTGCGTGCTTCGTTGTATTCTACGATCTTGGAAGGACGATCTATGTATATATACAAATGGAGCACGGGTGTGTTCTTGAAATAAAAATGCGCGCTGAAACGAAGTATCATTATCTAGTATTGTTCTAAATATTGATTTTTAACGCTCGACTCCGTCACACACAGAGAGAAAGATATATCCTTTTAACTTTCTCGCTTATGCGAATATACGAGGCATTTTCTCATTACTTTCCTTTCTCTTTTTTCTTTCTCTATTACGTAGCCAATATATACTCTCGCTAAATCGTTAAACGATTGATGATCATTTAAACTCTTCGAAAACAATATGTGCTTGAAATGTGACATACATGTATGAAATCGATCGTCCCTAGATCATACTATGAGTAGTACGTTCGGAACGGAGGCATCAACGATCGCGGTCTCGGTGATTGACAATATGATGACCAATGACTCTAATAACATTGTCGATAATACCTTTGAAGCAACCAGGGAAGCGACACCTATTTTTTTGCAGACTCGAGCTGCTCAAGGCATAGCCGGTGTTTTCGTCTGGCTAGCTCTTTTTTTAACTTGCCAACAGGTATGTTTTATACTTTGAAAAAATAACTCGATTTATATAAAGATCTTATATAAATATTTTGATCTTCCTAGATTTATCAACATTTAAGATGGTATACCAATCCCACGGAACAACGATGGATAGTCAGAATACTCTTCATCGTACCAATTTATGCAACGTATTCTTGGGTGTCCCTATTATTCTTCAATAGCGAAAGCTATTATGTTTATTTCTTTACCGTACGAGACTGTTATGAAGCATTTGTTATATATAACTTTCTGTCCTTATGCTACGAGTACCTGGGTGGTGAAGGGAACATTATGTCCGAAATAAGGGGTAAACCAATACGTTCCAATTGTTTGTATGGAACATGCTGCCTAGTTGGAAAGACTTATACTATTGGTTTCTTGAGATTTTGTAAACAAGCAACTTTACAATTCTGCTTGGTCAAGCCTGTAATGGCTTTTGTCATTATATTTCTTCAAGCATTTGGCCATTATAGAGATGGAGATTGGTCTCCAGATGGTGGCTATATTTATATAACAGTGATTTATAATTTTAGTGTATCTCTTGCTCTTTACGGACTTTTTCTCTTTTACTTTGCCACAAGAGAACTGCTAACTCCGTTTGAACCAGTTTTAAAATTTTGTACTGTAAAAAGTGTCATTTTTCTGTCATTTTGGCAAGGTAATTTCTTATTTCTTTTTTTTTTTGTTTGTTAATATTTGATTATAATTAATACTATTTTAATTTTTATTTGTTATTTCATATTTTTAGGAGTGTTATTGGCCATTCTTGAAAAAGCAAATGTAATTTCACCAGTAATAAACAGCTTAGGTCAGTCAACGAGCGCTGGTACAGTTTCTGCTGGTTATCAGAATTTTCTAATTTGCATTGAAATGTTGTTTGCTGCAATTGCATTGCGCTATGCATTTCCATATCAAGTATATTCAGCTGGTTGTGTAACTGACTCTAGAGGAAGAAGTGTGACAATGCAAAGTATTAGTAGCAGTTTGAAAGTATGTAACATTACTATATTATATATAGATTTTTAAAATGATTATTATCATAACAATATATTTAATAAATTGTTTAGGAAACTATGAATCCAAAAGATATAATGACTGATGCCATCCACAACTTTCATCCACAGTATCAACAGTATACGCAGTACAGCTCTGGTATGTCATATTTTATTACTAAAGATGATTGCACTATGTGTTATTCAAAAAATATTTCCAACTAATTAAGCAACATTATCAATATGAACTGCCTTGATTATTTATAGCATGATGTAGTGATTAATCTGAAATCATGATCCATAATTTATCTATGTTTTTAATTTTGCATAATTTTATACGCATATATATGTATATGAAAAAAAGATATATGTGAATGTTGGAATTAAAGACGTGCCCAATGGAATAAATTATTATCAATATTATATTGCTTAAATAATGCAGTCATCACATTAATTTAATTCCAGCTTTTCTATAAAATTAAAAAATATTTTAAACATCGAATAATTTTTGAAATCATTCAAACATATCGAACGATATTGTATGTAAATAAAATATTTAACTAACATTCATTGGAAAATATGGGAATAAAGTATGCTATGCCATTTTGCTAATAAAATAAAAACACTAGTTTCAGCTTCTTTTTGATTTGCGCTAATTTTTTAGATTCAGCTTTGTTGATGGCACTTTATTTGCTATTTTTCAGACGTTAATACCAACTTGCCGTATGAAAAACTATGACACAGTGAGCCATCATTTTTTTAATTACAAGAAATTGGACATTGGGCTTTATGCAAGTTTAAATGAAGATTAAATATTATATATAATATAACAAAACATTTTTTCTATATTGATAATATATGTTTATTTAATGATTTAAACAAAAATCTATTTACAGAGTTAAAGGTCAGCTCTCTTTGCTTAAAATATTAGTTGTGACAAAACGTTGTCAACATACATAGATAGGCATGATTCATTGATTTCATGATTAACAATCTCTTCTGTAAAATAGTACTTAAGCACTTAACACAAAAGCACTTAGAAAACTGGTGTACTTATATATATGTTGCTTTAAAATAAATAAAAAATATATATAATAGCTGATGTAATTTTTTTTCGATAACATAAAAATAAAATTCAAAATCAGAATAATAAGATGTAGATGATATAAAAGATGTGGCATGAAAATATGGGTGCAAGTTTATTCAGCATGCAAACATACAATTTCGTCTAGTTTATTTGAATGTACTATTTTTCTATTTTTACTTGTCATAAATGTAACAGCTTGAAATTATCAATTTTTTGCAACAATCTGCATGATGTTTCTGGCAAATGAATATGTTATTATTGTATTTCTGCAAATTTTTTCTCTGTTAAAATTTCTAAATTAATTAAATATAGCTATATATAAAATAATTTAAGTATTCGAACAAATTGTTTGATATTCATTATAATTGTAATTAATAATTTGAAATTTATATAAAAACATTTTACAAAATATGTATTATTAGTTAATCAATATATCATTAACTCAAACAGGCATAATTATGTCTGTAATAATATGTAACATAATATAACAAATAGGAGGACCGAAGGGGCAACGTGGTATGCGAGTATCCAGCTTTGATCCTGATGATCCACAAAATATGCCGGTACCACCACCACAAAGACGTAATACTTCTCATCAACGAGTTGCAACTATCTCACAAAATTATAATGAAAAAACTATGTTATTGAGTAGCGATGATGAATTTCAATAAATATGGAAAGTAATCAATTGAATGCAGAGCTTATAAAGATGAAATATATTAAATTATATATATATATATATATACCAAACAT